>NW_026870671.1:430000-431053 GCF_963576545.1 Limanda limanda | reverse complement strand
CTAACCCACCTAACCCTAACCCTACCCTAACCCTAACCCTGAAACCTAACCCTATACCCTAACCCTAACCCTAACCCTACACCCTAACCCTAACCCTAACCCTAACCCTAACCCTAACCCTAACCCTAACCCTAACCCTAACCCTAACCCTAACCCTAACCTAACCCTAACCCTAACCCTAACCCTAACCCCTAACCCTAACCCTAACCCTAACCCTAACCCTAACCCTAACCCTAAACACCCTAACCCTAACCCCTAAACCCTAACCTAACCCTAACCCTAACCCTAACCCTAACCCTAACCCTAACCCTAACCCTAACCCTAACCCTAACCCTAACCCTAACCCTAACCCTAACCCTAACCCTAACCCTAACCCTAACCCTAACCCTAACCCTAACCCTAACCCTAACCCTAACCCTAACCCTAACCCTAACCCTAACCCTAACCCTAACCCTAACCCTAACCCTAACCCTAACCCTAACCCTAACCCTAACCCTAACCCTAACCCTAACCCTAACCCTAACCCTAACCTAACCCTAACCCTAACCCTAACCCTAACCCTAACCTAACCCTAACCCTAACCCTAACCCTAACCCTAACCCTAACCCTAACCCTAACCCTAACCCTAACCCTAACCCTAACCCTAACCCTAACCTAACCCTAACCCTAACCCTAACCCTAACCCTAACCCTAACCCTAACCAACCCTAACCCTAACCCTAACCCTAACCCTAACCCTAACCCTAACCCTAACCCTAACCCTAACCCTAACCCTAACCCTAACCCTAACCCTAACCCTAACCCTAACCCTAACCCTAACCCTAACCCTAACCCTAACCCTAACCCTAACCCTAACCCTAACCCTAACCCTAACCCTAACCCTAACCCTAACCCTAACCCTAACCCTAACCCTAACCCTACTCCCTAACCCTAACCCTAACCCTAACCCTAACCTAACCCTAACCCTAACCCTAACCCTAACCCTAACCCTAACCCTAACCCTAACCCTAACCCTAACCCTAACCCTAACCCTAACCCTAACCCTAACCCTAAC